>NC_058404.1:127246271-127285537 GCF_002201575.2 Neomonachus schauinslandi | reverse complement strand
TAGATAGATAGATAGATAGATAGATAGATAGATAGATAGATAGATAGGTAGATAGGTAGATGATAGATAGATATAGATGATAGATAGATAGATAGATAGATAGATAGATGATAGATAGAGAGATAGAGATATACATATGCATACACATAATGAGGAAGAGAACAGCTACTGCAGAACAAATAGCAGTCATTCCTTTATTTATTTACTGATTTATTTTACTCTAAGATATAAACGGTTGACCAAGACCAAATTTTTAAAAAGAGAAAGCATCACTAGTTTAGGAAACCAAGATTTAAAAAAAAATACTACAAATACCAGAATATCAACATAGTTGTAGATGAGCATTAAACTTAGAACTGATTTTCTGGGTGTCCAAAGTGAAAAGGGATACCAAAATAATTAGTTATCTTATTTTAATTATTTAGAAGAGAGCATTACTGAAGCAAAATGAAGTGCTCTTGGCTCTGAACAATTCAAAAATTTATCTCATGGTAATTTTTGAGGGGAAAACTGAATGTTATGGTGGACAATAATTGCTATAGTAGATGCAGTGATTTTATAAGACACTTTGTGTCTTTGACTAAAAGCCAAAGTATAGTATTTTTTATAAACTTATTTTTTTAAAGATTTATTTATTTATTTGAGAGAGTGAGAATGAGAGAGAGGGAGAGAGAGTACATGAGAGGGGGGAGGGTCAGAGGGAGAAGCAGGCTCCTCGCTGAGCAGGGAGCCCGATGTGGGACTCGATTCCGGGACTCCGGGATCCTGACCTGAGCCAAAGGCAGTCGCTTAACCAACTGAGCCACCCAGGCGCCCTAAAAGCCATAGTATTATTTTACATCTCAGTGAAGGTTCACCTGTGAGTCTCTAAGGAAAAATGATCCAAGGATAAAATCTTTGGGTTTTCTGGCTTAAACCCAGAATAGATTTTAAACTGCCCGGAGGGCTAGATAGACATATATATATGAACGGTTATCTGTAAATATTACCGTTCTGAGAGGTTTCTGAACAAGTTTAGGAAATTAAGGAATAGATTATCTAATTTTCTATAGTCTGCCAGCATGTTTCAAACCAATTGAGCTTTCTTAACACCAGGTGTTCTAAAAAGTGAAAGGAGCCTATTTGTTAACTGTAAGGACAAAAACACAAAATGATAAAAGAGGTGGAAGCAGAAACCAATTTGCTAAATTTACTAAATTACACAGTTTACCAAAAACTTAAGTGAATTTCTCATAGCAATGGTAGAGAAGCTATTTTTGCAATGAAATGTGTGGTTATATCCACATTTCAAAATTACTTATCAAATAACTCCCAGTAAATGTTATGTTATAAATTTTAGTGAAATTATGTTTCTTAGAACTTTTTGTTCTTTTCAGAGAGTTTATGTAGAGTATATCTGTGACGTGGATGGAGCTAGAGGGTATTATGCTAAGCGAAATAAGTCAGAGAAAGACGAGTATCATATGATCTCACTGATTATGAGGAATTTGAGAAACAAGACAGGATCATAGGAGAAGGGAGGGAAAAATGAAACAAGATGAAACTGGAGAGAGAGACAAACCAAAAGAGACTCTTAATCTCAGGAAACAAACTGAGGGTTGCTGGAGGGGGATGGGAGGGATGGGGTGGCTGGGTGATGGACATTGGGGAGGGTATGTGCCATGGTGAGCACTGTGAATTGTGTAAGACTGATGAATCACAGACCTGTACCCCTGAAACAAATAATATATTACATGTTAATAAAAAAAAAAAAGATGGTCAAAAGTACAAGCTTCCAGTTACAAAAATAAGTCATGGGGATGTAATGTACATGTGGTAACTATAGTTAATAATACTCTATTGTATATTTTTGAAGTTTCTGAGAGTAAATCTTGAAAGTTCCCATCAGAAGAAAAAAATATCTAATTATGCATGGTGATGGATGTTAATTAGACTTACTGTGATCATTTTACAATATATACAAATATCAAAACATTATGTTGTACACCTGAAACTCAAATAATGTTATATGTCAATTATACTTCAATAAGAAAATAAAAAGTAAATATATTTGGCACAGGGAAAAAATATTATTTTACATATTTTTGACATACATAGGTAATAAATGCCTCAGGATACAATAAATTTATGGTTTCTTAAATATAATTTTATTATTGATGAATTGTAGATTAGTCCTATAGTGGCAAGAAAAATGAACTCATGGCCCCTGAAGTTTTATAGTCACTTTCATGTAATATTTGATATAGTAGTAATTAAATGAGAGATGAAAAGAAATTCAGTGATTAAATATTGTTCAGTACTATGACACATTAATAACGCATAAGTTATATTTCTAAGCTAATTCTCTCAAAGTTCAAAAGCAATTTTTAGGCTGTGTCTGAGCAAAACTCTTTGAAGAATTAATTTTTGCTTTTGGGGAGCACTATAGATTGACATCAAGGATTTCTCTTATTTCCATATAGGAAGAACCTTTTGTAATGGTCTCTGAAAATGTCTTGGGTAAGCCGAAGAAGTACCAGGGCTTCTCCATTGATGTTTTGGATGCCTTATCTAACTACCTGGGTTTTAACTATGAAATTTATGTTGCACCGGATCACAAGTATGGAAGCCCACAAGAAGATGGGACATGGAATGGCTTGGTAGGAGAACTAGTCTTTAAGGTAAGCATTTATTTATCTATCTATCCACCTATCTACCTATCACCTCTCCAATAATTGAACCATAACTCCTGGAAATTAATTTCATATAAAATAAGTGCAAGGCAGAGCATTAGGTGGTGATGTTGAATGCAAAATCAGCAAAAGTTGCAGCCAGTACTATTTTATGAACTTTGTGTAGAGAAAAACTGATGAGAAAAATAAAGATTAATTTTAAAATATTTCTTATAATAGAAAAGTATCTATAAAAAAGTCCTTACTTTTGCCAAATTTACACTCCATTTTGTCAGTATATGATACACAATGAAGTCACAATGTAATTTACAAACACAATTCGTATCGTTTTCTTAAAAAGAAAATGCAATGTTATTTGCAAAAAAATAAAACAATTAGGGACTAATCATTTAGTTTCAGGATCTAGGTAAGGTAGATCTATCCTTACTGATATATGTCTCCTTGTTTAATTTTTCAAAGAGGTGCTTAAACTTCTTTATTTGTTTATCTCTATTTCTGTCACTTTTTG
Source organism: Neomonachus schauinslandi (assembly GCF_002201575.2). Taxonomy (NCBI): domain Eukaryota; kingdom Metazoa; phylum Chordata; class Mammalia; order Carnivora; family Phocidae; genus Neomonachus; species Neomonachus schauinslandi. Next base: position 127,282,357 of record NC_058404.1, on the reverse strand, counting down.
CTTCATTTTTTTTGAATCTCTGTTATTAGGTGCCCACAACTTTATAATTATTACGTCTTCCTGATGAATTTTTGAATAGTTGGGTTCAGGTTTATAATTCACTATTTGATTTATATATGTCCCATTTTTCTCTCTGTTCTTTCTTTTTTTGCCTCTCTTTCGGTTAATTGAATATTTTTAATACTTGACTTTATTTCTTCTTTTGACTTTTTACTGTATCTCTTTGTATTTCTGTTTGTGTGGTTAGTATGGAGATTATAATATATATTCTTAGTTTGTAACATTCTATCTAGTTTAATATCATACCACTTCACATTTTTAAAAAGGCATAAATTTGTAACAATATAATTTCATTTATACCACCCTATCCTTTATGCTATTGTGGTCATAATTATTATTTCAGAACTCCACAGTAAAATATAATAGTTTTTTAATTTAAACTTTCAGTTCTCTTTTATAGATATATAGAGAAAAAAAGTTTCTGGTATTTAACCGTTTATCTGTTATTTCTAAGGTTTTTCACTTATTTCTACATATCTGAGCTCTTATCTGCCATCATTTACTTCAGAAGAACTTCTTTGGAATGTCTTGAAGTGTAGTCCTATAAGTGCCTCTCACCTTTTTATTTTTTTTACCTTAAAACATCTTTATTGCCCTCAGTTTTGAATGATATTCTTAGTATGTATGAAACTCTGAATTGACAGTTTTTCTTAATGTTAATCATTTTATAGATGTCTTTCTATAGTCTTTTGCCATATATTGCTTCTGATGAGAAGTTAGACATCATTTGTACTTTTGTTCCTTTTTTTAGTGTGGGGCAGCCTTTTTTACATTTTTTTTTTAATTTTTGATGTTTTGATGTGTAACTATGATCTGCCTACGTGTGGTTTTCCTTGCATTTATACTCCTAGGGATTCACTGAGCTTCCAGGATATGTTTCATAAGATCTAGTAAATGTTGACAATTCTTTCTATAGTTATTTTTTTCTACTCTTTTCCCTTTCTCCTCTCTCTTTAAGACTCAGAGAATATTCAAGTTAAACCTCTTAATATTATCTCTATGTCACTGAGGTGTTATTTAATTTCTTAAAATATTTTTACTCTCTGACTTTTACATTAAATCATTTATCTTGATCTGCTTTCAAGTTTACTGATTCTTCTGCAATCTCCAATTTTCTGCTAAGTTCATGTAGTAAATTTTTATTATTTTAGGTAGCTTATTTTCCGGTTCCAGAATTTGTTTTTTTTTAAATAATTTCCATTTCTCTTCTGAGATTCCACATCTTTTTATTATGATCATCTTTTCTTGTAAATCTTTCATCATACTCATAACAGCTGCTTTAAAGTCCTTGTCTGCTACAAGTTCAACATCTTTGCCATCTCCAGATAGATTTATGTTGACTGCTTTTTCTATTAACCATAGGTACATATTTTTCTAGTTCTTCTCGTTCCTGTTTTGTCAGATTTGATTGGATACTGACCGTTGTGGTTGATACATTATGAAGACTTGAGATTATGTCTCTGAGATTGCATACTCTGAAGAAGACTGATTTTTGTCTTAGTAGGTAGTTATTATAGGTTTCCCCTGAACTTGTGGAGGTTTGGTTTTACATGTTGTTAAATCAGGTCTTTTTTATTTTCTTTAGTTTTTAGGGAAAATCAATTGGTTTTAGCAATCCTTATGTTCTTAAGCATAGCCTTCTGGAGTTTCTATGAAAAGACTGTGGTTTTCATCAAACCCTTGTGACTTAGAGGGACTCAAAATTTTATCTCTATCTTCCCTGTCATAAGCAGTAATTATAATCTTTGTTCAGCTCTTTTAGTCTTCTGGTTGTTGCTTTCTGCTGATTTTTTAAAAAGTCATCCTCATGCATGTGCAGTTTAGGAGTCAACCAAGGACTTGAGGGAAGCTTATTCACAAACTTTTTGGCTCATTCTTCCATGACTCCCTCCTTTCTGTGATTTCCCTTTTAATTTCTGGCCACCTGGCTGCCTCAGACTCCATCTTCTGACACTTTAAACTAATAAGACTATGACGTTCTGTTTGAGCTCTAGTACCTCTTGTCATCTAAACTGAGGTGGGTCTTCAATAAATAAACCATATAAAAGTGGATCTCATCTATTGCAATTACCATTTTAAGAGTCAGATACCCTTCACTTTCTTCCTGTTTTGGGTTTATCTCTAGTTCTTTTAACTTGTGTGTTTTTAAACTTGATACAGAATTTATGATTGTTATTCTTTGTTGGGTTAATCCAGAAAAACTATCTGATCATTGCCAGAACTGGAATTATTTCTGAAATACTTAAATGTATTCAGAAAGCTAAAGGATCTGAATAAGTTGTTTCCAAGACATGGGGAAGAGAAAAAAATAAAAGGTTTTGAAGGCAGTGGTAGGAAAAATAATAATGCTATTTTTACATCCGTTAAAATCTTACTGAGTTTGTTTTATTTATTAAATAAATGGACTCTTATTTGAAAAACATTACTAGCAATATTTTCAGTAGGAAAGGGGGAATGATCAATTCTCAATCCTCTTATTAAAACCATGATAATTTATCTTATATTCCTATATTAAAAACCCATAAACCCTTTGTATTCTGCCTTTGTATCTCTGAGAGGTCCTACCTGATCTGAACCCAGATAAGCAATTATGTTAAAACAAAGGATAAAGAAAAGCACAGGCATTATTGAAAGGTGTTATAAAAATTGCTTTATAGAGATAATGGATAAAATTCTTAATGAGGTATTATGCTAACAAACTTCATTTGCTAAATGCAAGTTACCAATAAAAAAGCATGAGAATTAGTCTAATGTTGATGCTGTTTTTAGACTTGTGGGCTTGCTCCAGTTAGTTACATTTTTGAGGCTTGCTTTATCACCTTTGAAGGGAGGAAATACAAGAATGTTAATGCAAAGATTACTTACAACTATAACTTAAAAAAAAACTTTAAGAATTTATTATGTAACAACCACACATAAGCAATAGTATGCTAGCATGTAAGAGCATGTCATTACTGTATGATAACTTAAAGTTCAGCACAGTCCTTTTAGAAGGCTAAACTTTAGGCTTAAAGAAAGCAACTGACAAATGATTTTTAGCTGGAAAAATTATAACTCTACTTATTGCAACTAGATTTTTATTTTATTCACAGAGATATTTAGTCATTCTGACCAGGCTTTGAGTACTTAGGTATTTCTCAGGTGCAGAAGAATAAGCCTACCTAAAAGTTTGTTTGAGAAGGCAAATATAGGGAAAAAAATCAAGAAAATGTGGTGTCATAAAAGCCAACGGAAGACATTTTAAGGAGGAAAGGGCAGTCAGCATTATACAATGACTGCCAAGATGTTTAGGGTACATAACATTTTCCTTTACTTTATTCTATTACTAATAGATACGTAAATTCTAATTTTCAGAAATTAAAAATGTGAATTCAATTATACAAATGATAATTCAGTAAAATATCATAAAGTCATTTAGATTATCCAACAAGATTCATATTGAAATTTTCTTCAGGATTATTTACCCCTGTAAAGCAAAATAACACCATTGAAATGGCATAATAATGTTATGACAGAGCTCCAGAAAAAATGAGTGTATTACATTATATATTTTCTGTTAGTATAGACATTTTTCATGAATCTAACTATATTTTAAATAACAGTAAACACAGTTGACACTTAAAGAACTTGGGTTGAACTGCATGGGTCCACTTAATTGTTTACCTTCCTAAGAGAAAACCAAAATTAAAAGAATGTTTCTAGGAGTCTGTCATGATGATTATGGACAGACTATCACATTAAAAAAGAGTCAAAGAAGAAACAAAGAAAGTTTCTGAGTTATTTGATTTTTCCAGGGGTGGCACCCAAGTTTCAGAGTTGGGTTGATCTCATGTTAAAGGATCTTTCCATTAAAACCAGAAGTCAGGGGTTCAGTACATAACATAATTTTTAGAGAAGAAAGTACAGCCAGAGAGAGCAAATAATTCCATAAATATATATATGAAGTCTATTTTAAAAACTAAGAATGTTCCTCATATTGATGGCTAGTATCAAAAAGGGAAGATATAACAAGCAATGGTGAGGATGTGGGAAAAAACAAACAAACAAAAAAACACTTGTATGCTGTTGGTGGGAATGTAGATTGGAGCAGCTGCTGTGGAAAACAGTATGGTGGTTCTTCAAGGAATAAAAATAGAAATATCATTTGATCCAGGAGTTCCACCACTGCGTATTTACCTAAAGAAAATAAAAACACTGGGGCACCTTGGTGGCTCAGTCAGTTAAGCGTCTACCTTCACCTCAGGTCATGATCCCAGGGTCCTGGAATGGAGCCCTGTGTCAGGCTCCCTGCTCAGGGAGTCTGCTTTTCCCCTCTCCCTCTGCCCCTTTCCCTGCTCATGCACTCTCTCTCTCTCTCATAAATAAATATATAAATAAATAAATAAATAAATAAATAAATAAATAAATAAATAAATAAATAAATATTTTTAGAAAATGAAAACATTAATTTGGAAAGATATATGCACCCTTATATTTATTGCAGCAATATTTACAATAGCTAAGACATGGAAACAACCTAAGCATCCATCAGTAGATGTATGGATAAAGATGTGGTGTATATACACAGTGGAATATTTCTCGGCCATAAAAAAAAGAAAAATGAGATCCTACCATTTGTGATAACATGGGTGGGCCTATGCTAAGTGAAATAAGTCAGAGAAAGACAAATACCATATGATTTCATTTATATGTGGAATCTAAAAAACAAAACAAATGAACAAACAACAATAAAAAACTAAATGTGGCAAAGTCTCCTCTTTCCTCATCTGCCTTACTAGTTTTATAACTTACTGTAATTAATATGTTCTTAAAATTTATGAGAACTCAGGTTTGGCCAAAAGATGTTTCAATATAAAATAGAAAATTGAGAGATATGTTCTTACCAGAGCAGGAGAAATTGTTAAGGGTGAGTTAATGTGACTGATAAAGTATTTTCTTCTGGTTTAAAGGGGAAGAACAAAATTGGGAAGACTGGAGAGAACATTATATAGGAAATAACAAGTATATAAACTTTAGGATAGAAATACAAAAAAAATTAGGAAAACAGCTGGGTGTTCTATTATTTAGGTTCATACCTTACTTGTATTATACTAGAAGACTTTTTAAGGAGCAAACTGATACAGGTAGCTTGACAGGAAATAAATTTCCATATTCTCAATTTCTATAAGTAATCTTTTCTAAAAATGATCTGCCTGAAAACATGACCTTGGTGTTTCTTATTTCCCTTATTTTTTATATAATCACCCCTCTCCTACTTTATAAAATAGGGGCTTATCTTTCATGCATACACAATCTTTTTATGACATGTGGCTCTGGGTATAAATATTCTCTGATGCACCAAACTAAGGCACAATAGAAACACTGGTGTCACTACCTCCTTTTATAAGTTAGATGCTTTTATCTAAAAAAAATTAAAAGCAATTATAAAAGAAAGTGAAAGAATTTACTTAAGTTGTCAAATGCTAGATCATTAAAAAGAATTTTTTTTTTGATGAAGAGATCACAACGATTTTTCACATACAGCAAGGAAGAATTTCAAGGAATTGAATGGCATTGCTAAAAACAAAACAAAACAAAACAAAAAACTCCTTCCATTTTCTTTTATTCATTCATTTGGACAAGGTTTCTATAAAATGAAAATATATAGCATAATGCTCACTCCTACTTCATTCATACCATAATTAATATTGACTCATGGGATGTTCAAATTAATTAAAAAATAAAAGCTCTATCAACATCATAAAGTTTCACTTTTATGGCCAATGAATCAATGTATTGTATACAAATATAATGATGACTCAGTTCAGAAGAAATGTTTTACACCTGAAATTTCTGGTCACAGGTTATTTGAGATTTTAATTTTAATTTGCATACATACATTTGTTGGAAAAATATATATAATTTGGTGACCAAAGGAAGGCTAAAAGCACACATTTATATTATATTTGGATAAAACTTTTGTGAAAGTAGAATGAAATATAAATGAGTTCAAAAATTCTTAAGAATAATGTAAATGTTTCTCCTATTAGAGAAAAGTGGTGGTGTAAATCACTATGATAGTTGAATACATTTTAAAGAATGACTTGACAGTTTTATTTTAAATTGTCAATATTTACAACAGAACACACATAAGTCAGTATCCAGTCAGGAAAACAGAAACCACTCCTGAAATTGCGAAGAGAAGAGATTTAATACAGGGATTGATCACAAAGACATTAGAAGGGATGGAAAAACAAAAGAGAAGGAGTACAATAAAAGGTATCAGGAATCACTACTGGTCCAGTTAACTGTATCTCCTAAAGAAGATACACAGGGCTCAACCAGGGCTGCACAAAGATGCTGCTCCTGCATCAGATGCCGGGGTCAGGGATCACCTCCTGCCACTCCTGCTACAGCCCCTGAAATAACCATTTAAAACAGAAGGCTCTGCTCTTTCTTCCTTCTGACATCCTCAGCAGCTTCACTCTGGTAGAAATTAAGAAGAAGCCAGATGGCAGAGGAGCCTGGGGAAAGTAGTGTGCAGATTCCTATCCCTATAAGGCTCACAGTACATAGCAGAGTAAAAATGGAAGGGGTGGGATTGAGAGAAACAGAAAAATGACCAATTCTGTCTAGAAGCTGCACACTTTGCAGTTGTCTAAACAAAGTAAGCTTAATATGTCGATTATAAACATGAAGAGGTACATAGTTTAAAAATTCCTTTGGGCGTTATAGGAAGAAAAAAGTTTGATCTCTCTTCACCCTAACTGATACCAAGTGTTAAATTATATGGCAGGAGTTTCACCCCCAAGGAAAACAGATATAACAATGGAATAAAGCCAGAACTCAGGAAACAGAACAGAAGGAAGAGCAAGCAGAGTAAATTATAGATCTGTAAAATTGGGATGAAATATTTATACTTAGCATGCAACTAATTACAGTAATGTTTCAAAGTTAAAATAGCCCTATCTAGAATCTTATCTCCCATTTCTAAAATTCTAGAACAATACTGGGCCTTTTTGTTACTTTTCCTCCTTTCATAGTTTCACAAGCATAAAAAACCTTTTCAAAGGTAGATATATCATAATATTGAAATTGATAATAAGAATAGACACGATTTAGTGATTATAGTGCCAATAATGTCATTTCCTGAGGAACAAAGTGTCCCCAAGACTGAACAGAAGAAATCATCTGCACTGGGCTATACAGGTGTCCTCATTTTTAATGGTTGACATGAAGTTTTACAGTTCTTTAGTCTTTAAAGGTAAATATATTTCTATCACAGATATTTTAATTCATCAATGCATTCACCATAAAAAACATATATTTATATGGTTGCTTTGTAAATATTTTTAAACATATGCCACTTAAAAGTATTAATGCCATAGTCAAGGTACAATGGAGGAACGCCAAGTGTGAATAAGATAAAAGCATCTATAATAAACACGTTTCATTGGTGGTCTCTATATTCTATGCAGTAAGTTAGGCACTACAGACATAAAGATAAATAGAGCATGGTTCTTACCCTTACGGCCCTCTTAGCCTAATGGGAAACATAGACATTAAACATAACTACAATACAGTGCAGTTAAGTGCAAAGTTAGAGGCATGCGTGGAACACTGTGAAAGCCATGACGGTAAGGTAGAGGTAAACTTAAGAAAAGGAGACGTGCATACTCACGACAGTGTCATAAGTTGTATCATCCAGGTGAAGTGGGGTTGGCAAAAAGCAATGGATATCTACTGACAGACAAGGGAGTGTAGTCAAAGGAGAAAGGTGAGAAAAAGCATGGTGAGCAGGCCAAGATTAAGGAGGCCTTTATAGCATTCCAAGCAAGGATATGATGATTTGGATGTGTTTGTAGGATATTCACATATAGAGGACTCTGAATCTCACCAAAAAGGCCCAATAAGAGACATATATTTAGAAGTCATAAGCCTATGAGTGGTAGTTGGTAACACGAAAATGCATGAGACTGCCAAGAAGAAATCATACAGTAAGAAGATTGCTAGGCTGATTTTAGGATGAAACCCTGAAGAAGAACCACCACTTAAGAACTGATAGAAAAGAAGAGTTTATGAAGAAAAACAACAGAATAATTCAGAAAAGCATAACCAAACCATAGGAGAAGAGGTCAGTTAGGCTAAGAGAGCTTATTAAAAAAAAAAAAAAAAAAGCCATGACTAGCAATGTCAAAAATTTCTAAGTCATAATTACTGTCAAATGTCTACTAGGTTGGCTCTTTGGAGGTTGTTGGTGACCTAAGCCACAACTCTTTTGGTAGCAGGGGTGAGGGAAGAAGCCAGACTGCCAAAGAAGATGGAAAAATTTGGAAGTGAAAAAGTGAAAGCAACATGTGTCTATACTACTCTTCCAGAATGTTTAGGTGGGGATAAAAAGAGAGAAAGAGATAATAGTTCAAAAGGTCACTGGTTGGTAGAGTTTTTGTTGGTTTGTTTTTAGATTAAGAGAAACCTGAGTATAATTATAAACTGAGAAAGAAAAATAAAGAATGAGAATATAATGTGAGAAAAGGAAGTTAATATGTGAAAGATAGAGATCCCAGGGAAGATACAATAAAAGCTTAGATTGAGAATCACTTTTAATGGGGTAAAGATGTTTCTTTGATACTGAAAAAAACATTTTAAGAATGTGTCTGGTAATACTTAAATTTACAGACAAGAGGTTGGGAGCTTGAGAAAGATCATATCTCATCACTTCAAATGTCTTGATAACAATAGGAGATGAAGTCTGTTGACAGTAATGGAGACAGGTATTATGAAATAGTCTACAAGAAAGTGGGAGGCTTTGAAATAGCTATTGAGGGAATTGATAGTGACTGCTAAATCAAAATAGATAAAAGGATGGATCAGTGTTGCTGAGGATTGAGCAAAAGTTTATGTAAGACTGACACTTTTCATTGCTGCCAGGACTAGCAGCAATATGTGGCTAAACAATAGTGTGACTTTCTTTAGCCAGGATTAAATGCCCAAGTGTAAAAGCAATGTGACACTAAATAATAGCGTGACTTTCTTTAATGCCCAAGTGTAAGAGCAGAGAAGATTAAAACATCCATATCAAGTTTGAGATATGGTGGATAAACTTGGCCAGGAGTGAGATTAAAGAAAAGCAAAATGTTCAAGGAAGCATGGTCATGACTAAGGAGATAGACCTGGATAAAATTTTGGAAAAATTAATCAGAATGTCAAGATGAGGTTGAAAACTAGAGAAAGTATAAATGAAGATATAAAAGAGCTAGTAGGATGGAGATAGATAACCAGAGAATGAAATCTAGAAGTTCTAGGGATAAAATGTAGATGCTGACCTTGTAGATAATGGCAGAATATTACAGGAGACAAAAGGAATTGCAGTTTAAAATGGCCTAAAATGGGGCGAGAGGAAGGATGAATAGGTGGAGCCCAGGGGATTTTTAGAGCTGTGAAACTGTTCTGTATAATACTATAGTCGTAGATCCATGACATTATGTATTTGCCAAACCCATAGAAGGAGTGCACCTTAACGTAAACTAAAGATTTCAGTTAATAATGCATCAGTATTGGTTAATCAGTTGTAACAAATATACCACACTAATGCAGATGCTAATAACAGAACAAAACAAAACAAAAAAACTGTACTCAGGGAGAGACATGCCAGAGAAAGGGAGTGGTATATGAGAACTTTTTGTACTTTATGCTCAGTTTTCCAGTAAACCTAAAATTGCTTTAAAGAACAAAGTCTGAGGGTTGCTGGAGTGGGGGGTGGGGTGGGAGGGATGGGGTGGCTGGGTGATAGACACTGGAGAGTGTATGTGCTATGGTGAGCGCTGTGAATTGTGCAAGACTGTTGAATCACAGATCTGTATCTCTGAAACAAATAATGCAATATATGTTAAGAAAAAAAAAGAAGAAGAAGAAGATAGTAGGAGGGGAAGAATGAAGCGGGGGAAATTAGAGGGGGAGACGAACCATGAGAGATGATGGACTCTGAAAAACAAACTGAGGGTTCTAGAGGGGAGGGAGTGGGAGGATGGGTTAGCCTGGTGATGGGTATTAAAGAGGGCACGTTCTGCATGGAGCCCTGGGTGTTATGCACAAACAATGAATCATGGAACACTACATCTAAAACTAATGATGTCATGTATGGTGATTAACATAACAATAAAAAATTTTTTAAAAAAGAATAAAGTCTATTTTTAAGAAATGGCCCAAAATAATTGCTGTGCAGAGCATCTACATAGATACTGAAATCTGTTAGGAGGTTGGTATGTTTGGGGGTGAAAAGGAATAATTAGCCAGGTCTCAAAGTTTTCAATGCATGAGAAGAAAATATTGTGACGTCTGTCTGGTGGAGGTGATAAGAAAAGTCTCCTTCAGAAAGCACACACATGCAATTGACAAAACAAAACAAAATGGAAGTAGAGCATGCATAGAGTCTCACCAATAAGAACAGAAATCAGGTTTCTTGAATATCTGAGAAAACAGACCAACTTCATGGCCTCTAGTAAATCACAAAAACGATGGAAGTGAATTTCATTTTCTGGAAATTCTCACTCAAAATAAGGATAAATTTTTGCCCAAGGCATCCTCAGCTTCTTGCTGTTTTTCTATGCCTCCTTTGTTCATCTCCATTCCCATTTTCTGTGATCCTGCACATGGATAACAGGTTATTGTTATGGAAGGTCATGGCACCTGGCCAACTGGTTCACTTCAATACCATAGTAGCTAATGTCATCAACAGAGCCTTCACTGATTCTCCGATGATCTTTAATTCATTAGATATCGATTCTTTATTTTGATCTCCATTGTTGCGATTATAAACATTTTCCATACTTTTCAAATTTCTATTCCTAGTCCCACTCTCCATCCTTGACACCTTTTTCATTTTTAGTGTTAAAACTCATGTTTTGCTGCAAAGACTGAGAATCTACTGACAGTCCCTAGATTTCTTACTTTTCAGCCTCCAAATCCTTGCACTTATTCTCTGATCCTTAGTGGCAACACATAACCTTTGGATCGAAACAGACATTAGTTGTGGATCCTGGTAACACATAGTTAGCCATGTGAGCCTCCATGAGTTTTTAATCTCTTTGAGTTGCAGTGTCCATATCTGTGGAATTCAGTTTTTGCGAAGATTAATAGAAAATGAATTAGGAATGTGTTGCAGGGAAGTCAAATAGGTCTCATCTTATCTGCTGACTCTAATAGATTGTAAGATCTTTCTCAGGTACTGTGTTAAAAAAAATAAAGAGTTCAAGGTATGTTTTGAAGGTAGACGACAAGATTTGCTGATAGATTAGATGCGAAGAGCAAAGAGAAACAGGATTTGCTGGTAGATTAAATGAGGAAGAGCAAAGGGAAAGAGCAAAGCCAAAGATATCTTCTCACTCTCTCAAGGCTTTATATCTTATCTTTTCAGCCCCAGCAGCAGAAAAAGACTTCCTTTGTTCCCATGTTTCCCCATTTCTGACTCCACTCAATACCTTACTTCTAGCCATGGTCCTCTCTCCTCTGGATTGTAGCCATAGAGTTCCCATAATTTGCCTTTTCCCATTCTTGAGTGTCTTCAATATATTATAATTTACTTTTTTGTTTTTGTTTTTGTTTTTTGTATTTATCAATGTCTCTTCTAAGATTTTTTTTCTTTTTTAGTATATATTTTTAACACAGAAGCCAGAGTGATCTAGTCACTCCTCTGCTAAAAGCCATTTGATAGCCTTCCCATCCTACTCAGTGTAAAAACCATCCTTAAAATTATCTGTATATTCTGCTCTCCCCACCACCTTTATGATCTTATTTATCCCTCTCTCACTTATCATGCTGCAGGCCCACAAACTTTCTTCCTCACACTTGCTGAAGTTGGCCTTTTGTACCTTGGTCCCATCTTCCTATAATGCTCTTCCCCAGATATCTCTCTTTCTCCACCTCATTTTTTCCAATCTCTGCTGACAAGTTATGAGAGAGGCCTTCCACCGCCACCCTATTCGAAACAACTCTTACCCTCTGCACTACCTATTCCCTTATCCTGTTTTATTGTAATTTGTAACACACATCACTCTCTATGTACCTATTCTTTAATATGTCTTCCCCTAATAAAATGTAAGCTTGATTGAGGCAAAGATTTTATACATTTGGTTTAACACTGAAACCTCACTATCTAGAAAATATTTGTACTTAAAAGAATGAAAAGCAGTCAAATGATATTTTAAGACATTCATTATATAATAACACTCCCCTAACTAAAATCTTTCAATGGCATCTCATTGTTCTTTAATTAAATCAATGAGCCTATCATACCCTGCTCAGTTTGGTCTTATTTGAAAGACGTTTCCATCCTTATTGAGAGGCTAAACTTGGGCTTTTGCAACTATCATTTTAAGCTTTTAGCCCATGGATTATATAATTCCTTATATTCAGTCACTCCTACTTCACTATCATTGAATTGAGAGTGGGACCATTTACTGGCATAGAGAAAACTAAGGAAAGAAATATTTGGGTGGAGAGTGGGGAGTGTGGAATCCAAACTAACAATTTGGAAATGAGTAAAAATAGTAACTAACATTTTAAAATAGCCAGGTACTATTCCAAAGCATTATGGGTACTGACTCCTTCAATCCTCATAACAATTCTGTGAAATCTATATAACTGTTAATCCCATGACACAAATAAGAAAACCCAGGGACGGAGAGTCTAAGCAACTTGCTCAAGGTGCACAGCTAATTAGTAGAAGAACTAGAATATGAGTGGAAATTGTTTGACTTCAGAGCCCATTCTCTTAACAACTTTTTGGAGTTGTCCAAACAGAAAATGAAACAGGTAATTTGAAATACAAGTCTAGAATTCAGGTAAGGAATCTGGGGTGGACAGATACATCTGAGGCTAATCAGCATGGAGTAAAATTTAAATTGCCCCTCTACCTTCCTTTATTCTTATTTCTTCAATCTCTTTCACATCTTTGCTCCTTCCTCACTGCTGAAAACAGACTCAAGAATTCTCTATCTTAAAAATAACCTTCCTGTATTTTCCAAGCTAGATTAATTAGGTGCCTTTGATTACAAATGACAACCCAGCTGAAGTTAAAAGAGTTGGAGGCACCTGGGTGGCTCAGTCCGTTAAGTGTCCAACTATGGTTTCAGCTAGGCTCTTGTCATGATCTCAGGGTCATGACCTCAGGGTCATGAGATCAGCCCTGCCTCCACCCTGAAAGGGGGCCTACTTGAGATTCTCTCTCTCCCTCTGCTTCAGCCCCTCCACACACCCCCGCTGGTGTGTCTGTGTGTGTTCTTTCTCTGACTCTCTCAAAATAAATAAATAAAATTTTTTAGAAGGAAGGAAGGAAGGAAGAGAGAAAGAAAGAAAAGACAGCTGAGTGGTCCACAGCTATTCAGGGAGGAGATCCAGGCCCATTTCCTCAGGCCTTGTGCTCTCTCTCTCTCTCTCTCTCCATCTCTCAACACTGCTTTCCTTTGTGTTGTCTCAATTCTCAGGCAGGCTCTCCTTTGTTGTTAGCAAAGTGACTTTTCGGCAGGTCCAGACTTAGATTTCATTCTTTTATCTATCTCAGTATGAACACAGATTCTCTTTTACCAACAGTTCTAACAAAGAACTTCAGTTGTATAGACATGTCAGTGCTGAGCCAGTGGCCAGGAAGGGCAGCGCCCTCGGTGCCAGGCCGGCACCATGTGGTGAACTTGAGCACGGAGGCTCAATGTAATACGTGAGGTAAGCATCGGGGAATGCCGATTCCCCAAGAAAATTGGGATGCTGTTATCAGAATATGGGGAGAATGGATATCACACAGGCAAAACAAAAGATATCCCTCAGGGGTTTAAAATAATGTAATAAATTACATGGAAACTATTAGTAGTTACATGTACCCCAAAATTTAAATCATCAATAAATCAAAAACTATAATAACTAAATTGAATTACAAACAACAGGCCAGAAAATATTTTCAAAAGTGTGATGGATTGTTAGCATCACCGCTTCACTGCTACATGGAGGTTATAAAACCCATAAGAAAATACTAAGACTGGATGCCTGGGTGGCTCAATCGGTTAAGTGCCTACCTTCAGCTCAGGTCATGATCCCAGGGTCCTGGGATCGAGCCCCGCATCGGGCTCCCTGCTCAGTGGGGAGCCTGCTTCTCCCTCTGCCTGTTGCTCCCCCCCATTGTGCTCTCTCTCTCTCTGACAAATAAATAAAATCGGAAGGAAGGAAGGAAGGAAGGAAGGAAGGAAGGAAGGAAGGAAGGAAAGAAAGAAAGAAAGAGAAAGAAAGAGAAAGAAAAGAAAGAAAGAAAGAAAGAAAGAGAAAGAAAAGAAAGAAAGAAAGAAAGAGAAAGAAAAGAAAGAAAGAAAGAAAGAGAAAGAAAAGAAAGAAAGAAAGAAAGAAAGAAAGAAAGAAAAAGAAAGAAAGAAAGAAAGAAAGAAAGAAAGAAAGAAAGAAAGAAAGAAAGAAAGAAAGAAAAGAAAATGTAAGATGCCAGTAGGTAAAGCTATTAAAAGATATGAACTTAGAGTTTCAAGAAAGGAAATTGATAGGCAATATAAATCTCAAAGGAAATCTACTGTAGTAGAGTAGGGCAATTTAAAGGTTAAAAAAGATAAGTATATGAAATATGAATAGTTAGAGCTTTTATAAGGAAAAAGCCACAGCTCTGTGTTATATAGCTTGGAACCATTTTATATGCCTGTTTCTCAGTAAAAATAGAACATCATTAGAATGAGAGATACATATTTCAGTCAACAATGTATTTGACAGCATTGGCAATTAACAGAAGTACCAAAGGGAATTAAAAAAAAAAGTTTGAAATCGACCAAATAATAATTATTAGCAATCATATAAAGCTTACTATTGTTGACAGAATTCTATATACTTTGCATTTATTAGCTCTCTATACTCACAACAACTATATGAGGTAGATGCTACTATTATCCCAACATTGCAGATGATGAAACAGAGTTAGAGAAAGGTAAAGTAAATTGCCCATGGTCACTTAGCCAAGTTGTAGAAAATTCGTAATTCAAACCCAGGCAGTTTGCATCTAGAATCCAAGTGCTTAACTCCTTTACCAGTGTACAGAGGGGAAGAGAGTTCTAGTGTAAGTTTTGCCAGCAAAGCATTTTAATAAACCAAGCCACATGACAGTGAGGAAAATAATACTCAGAAACAGTTCAACACAAGTTTTTAAGGCCTACACATTTAAAGAAGTTTCAGTTGGAGTTTGAATCGGTATGAGTAGAAGACAAAAAATAAGATTATATGGAGAAGGATTTGGACAGTGTCTGAAAACTTTTGCACTTATAAACTTCTCAAAAACTCTCACTTCTTTCTCAAAAACCTGTCTCTTCTTTCCCTGTCTAAAAAAGCTTAAAACTCCTGGGAAGCACGTACCATTTTCTGCAATCTGTGTCTCACCTCCTTCTTACGGTTTATCACACTCCATATAGATCACGTTCAGCCTCAGTCTGCCTTGACTGTCCTTGCTCAGTTCATCTTCCTAAATTTTCAACCCCATATAACTCATAAGGCTTTCAAACCATTCCCGTATCTTGGTAACCCTGTCTTCTGAGTACATCTATTCCACCTCTTTTCCAACTGCCCTTTTGGAACATAGACACACACAGAGAGAGAAAGAGACAGAGACAGAAACAGAGACAGAGAGAGACCTTTTCTTTGCATTTTTGGAAACCAGAAGGCTGAGATTGTATTTATTTTGCATGCCAAGGAGAATGCCCTGTATTCATCTGTTCCTCCCCACACATTTTTGAATACATGCTATGTTCTGGGCACCATGCCTAGCATCACAGATACAAAGGAATGGAGGACATTGTTCCTGACTTCAAAGATCTCATAGTTTACGCAGAAGTCACATGTGTAACTAAATAATTAAAACACAGTGTGATAAGTGCCGTAGAGTAGTACATACAGGGTACCATGGCAACACAGGGGTGAAGTGGCAGCCCCTGCCTGGGGAGCTAAAAAAATTTCACAGAAGAGGAGCCATTGGAGCTAGGTCTCAAAGATGAGTAGGAGTGTGAGAGGGAACAATAGGGATAATTATAAAAGCATGTTTGCCAAGCTAAAGAGCTTAGACTTTATCATTTAGCCAGTGAAAATTGCGAAAGGTTTTTACATAAGAGAAAAATGAGATTTAATTTATGTTTAAGAAGGAAAGCTGAAGTAAGGCCAAGGAGGCATGGAGTGGAGAAGGAAAAAGACAAAATGGCTTTCCAACAATCTAGAAAGGAATAAAGGAGTGTCTAAACTAAAACAGTAGCAATAGGAGATTAGTAAAAAGTATGAGTTTGAGAAAACAATCAATAAACCAAGATATAATTACTAGAAGTTGATAACTTGGAGGAGAAGATAAAAGGAGGCATTGAGATTTGGTGAGAAATTTGGCAGAGGCAAATGAGCAGACCAACGATGACAGATGACAGAATAGGGCATTTAGAAGGACAGCAGGCTGGGAAAGAACAACTGCAATACAGAGCTTGGCTGTAGACATTTTGATCTGTGTTACCTGAAGAACATCCCAATGCAACTGTCCAGGAGCAATTAGCAAATATTCATCTGGAACCCATATGAATGATGTCTAGGGCCCAAAAGTTTAGGAAATACAGATATTCCTCTCACCTCCATTGTAAAAATGAAATTGGGAGGGTTGGATTAACATGAAGATCATGCGTGCAATGCTTATTTAAGGTCCTAAATTATTGCATTTGAGCCTAGATAAGGAGGGCTGGTGTTATTTTGCTATTAGGAGAGACCAAAAAGCTAGAGGGAAGAGAGAGCTCACTTCGGGAGGAGCGTTCAGAAGACCTGGGTATGTGGTGAGTTGCCCCCTTTCCCATCCACACTGGAGAGGTGAATGCTAGGGAGCGGTTGGAGGACCTCAGGCATAAAGAGCGGCCCATAAAATTGGGCCTATCAGTGCCACCAGAACAAGTTTCAGGAGGCGTGACAGTTACCACCATCGTCTTCTCCATTTCCTAAGAAGTTAAGTTTGGAATGATTGCCTTGGTCTTAGACAAGGCAGAAGTAGTGAGCTGGGATGAAGACTGGAGCTTCTTCTTGAGCCAGCCTCCCACAGGGATCAGGAAAAGGCAGTGTATGAGGAGCAACGCTTATAGTTGAAGGGGGTTCTTAGTGGGTTGCCTAAAGACAGATATGCCCCATGATCACAAAAAATCCTTACATATTTCCATTATATCTTTCCATTATTACAAACCAGCCTTGAAAATATCTGTATCCACCAATGCAACTTCATTCATCAAAGAACTCCTCCTTGCACATATGCCTTACAGTGATAAATGCTTATAAGCCTTGTGAAATAAAAAGGTAGTTTTGCAAAGGAAGTCAGGATAAATTACCTATAGAGGAAAGAAGTCCCTATAGAGAATTTAAATTGGACAATGATTAAGATTTTAATTCTTAAATTAGACTGAACAGGTATTAATGGACTAATGAGTTTCACAGAGTATGTCAGCTATAGTCAGGCAGGAAGTTCAAAAAATACACGTGGTTATAAGAATGCATGGTTATTTTTTTGAATGGTGAGTGCTCAAAAATAATCCACTGTATATACATATAGGATGGAGTTGGGCACAGATGTGGGAGACATATAAGCTGTATGTATGTAAGTAGAGAAGAAAAAAAATGGCCAACAATATTTGTTGTTGATAAGGAATGATTTTAACACTGATGAAGGAGAAGGATAAAAAGAGATCTGTGAAAGGAAATAAATTATGTAGATGCAAATGACTTAGTGAATGGTTGTAGGGGCAATTTTCTAAATTTGCAGGTGATATTTAATTGGCAGACATTGCAAACAGTAAGGAGCAAGTCAATCAGATAAAGTACTTGAATCATTAAGTACTTGGTCTAATAGATGGCAAGCACAGATAACTAGTGAATAATAAGTCTTGACTCAAAGCTAAAGAGCAGAGAGTATTTGCCAAAGGGAATGATACTGTCCAGGAATACCTCTCAGGTTTGAAAAGAACTTATAGGCAAGGACAAACCACAATTCAGTAAAATATGTATAGAATTAAAAAGATTTGGTAGGTTATAGGATATAAATTAACAGACTACTTCATCAGTCCAAGCCAAGGTGATATAAAGACTGAGGCTATGATGAGAAAATCGCATAACTAGAGGATACATAAATCCTGAAATTCACCATTGGCTCTCACTGCCATCTATTACCTAGATTTTCATCTGTCTCTTGTTATGGTTTGGGGGTAAAATTAATAAGTAAGATAACTTCCAGGCATAAAAGAGAGTGCAGATTTGAGTGAGGATATTCTAAATAATTTTCAAAGAACGTTTCAACCATGAAATTCTATATGGTTCTATGGACATAATCTTAGGGCATTGTGTTTAGCTTGATCGGCCATTTTTATTTAGGATGTTCATTCCATTAGGATGCTCATTCTGTGTTAATCTGGAAATTATAAACAGAAAAATATGCAAATGCAAAAGAGTATAATAAAACTTTGTGGTGGACTAGGAAGGCAGTTGATGCAATAGAGAATGAACCCCTTTCTCTGTGTTTTGCAATGTTGAGCACTTTATCTACTAAATACAAAGATCAACTTTAATATTGAAGAGAAACAAAAACATCCTTTATTACAACATCAAAACCATACTTAGATCTTTAAAAATTTGTTCACATCTAGCAGTGAATGTACCAACCTCATTTGAGGAATTTACTTTAAATTCATATACTAATATTAGACAGAATATTTAGAAATAGAGCCATACTTTGAGAGATAACTGGAGTTTACTCTTGCCTGCCCTCTGGATACTATAGATTTCAGTTGTTTTAAGTATTAATCATTTTGAGTTTTCTCTTTGTAACTTAATGATATTATAGTGACAGGCTTTAAAATAAATAAAGATCTCCCTGATTAAAAAACAAACGAATGAGGGCGCTTGAGTGCCTGACTCTTGGTTTCAGCTCAGGTCATGAGCTTAGGGTCATGAGATGGATCCCTTGGGATCAGCGCTCAGGGCAGAGTCTGATTGAGATTCTCTCTCCCTCTCCCTCTGCCCCTCCCCTCTGCACTCTCTGTCTCTCTCTCTCTCAAATAAATAAATAAACCTTATAAAAACAACAACAAAAAAAAACTAAAACAAAAAACCCAAACAACTGAACATCTAACAAGACTCAACTATACCAAGGCAGGAGGTGACCACAGAAGCTCCTGATACCTGTGTAAGGATATCTGAATGTATCTCTTACTCATTTCTTATTTCACTTAATACTGCACAGAATCACTAAGAGAATAGCAAGTATAAATTCACTTCTCACAGACAAACTGTTTCTGGGAGCTAGTTCTTTCTCATTTACAAAGAACTTATATTCTCCTGATCTGGAGCTCTAAAAGCATCTATAATAGTGGTCTTAAGTGAATTCTAGAATGACTGAAAATTTTACGATAGTGAAAATAAAAATCCACTCAATTCTAGTCATTATCCTTGGTTTGCATTTCATTGATTTGTGGATTTGCAGTTTGGGCATTTCAGGCAGAGATTGCTTCTATATGCTCTGTTCACAAGCAGCCTTAAGACGACCTCTCAGAAAGTTGAAAAAGTCTCTACATGACTAAAAAACTCTTTCAGATGATCCTTTTCTTTGAAGATGGCAGCACTCCTTCTTGGGAATTGCAGAAATGGTATTATTTTTAAATCCTTTTTAATGCTGCAGGATAAATGGCCTGAACCAGTGCAATTTATAAATAACTTATAGCTTGCTTCTCACTCAGCATTCAGTAAGTACTTATTGGGGCCTAATGGATAGCTGGCATTGTGGGGAATACATAAAATATCGAATATAGAGTTCTTGTTCTCCAAGAGTTAAATAGCTAGATGAGAGGTGGGGCAGGGCGGGGACTAAACAGAGAGAGATCCAACGTACAACCAACACTTTCTTTACTATCTACTCTTCAGCTTCTGGTGAACTCATCCAGTCTCGAGAATTTATTATTTTATTTTATTTTATTTTATTTTATTTTATTTTATTTTATTTTATTAGAGGGGGGAGGGACAGAAGGAGAGAGAGAATCTTGAGCAGCCTTGATCTTATGACCCTGAGATCATGACCTGAGCTGAAACCAAGAGTCAGATGCTTAACTAACTGAGCCACCCAGGCTCCCCCAAAATTTAATTACCATCTATAAGTAAACCATTTCCAAATTTGTTGCTTCAGCCCAGATCTCTCACTGTAACTGCAGACTCCTATTTCTTACCACCTACTCAGCATTTTCTCTTAGATGTCTAATGGGTATCCCAAGCATAATACGTTCAAAACAGAATTCCTGATTTCACTCTCCTCAACCTGTTCTATGTACAGCCTTCCCTGTCATAGTGTATGGCAACTCCAATCTTCAGTTTACTCAGCCCAAAACCTGTAAATTATCCTGACTCCTCTTTTCTCTGTCATAGCTCATACACGATGCATCAACAGATTTTTCTGGCTATAAATCTGAAATATATCCTAAATATGATCATTTCTCACCACTCCACCACTACTCACTGGTGCAAGCCACCATTATCTCTCTTTGTGACTGCTGCCATGGCCTCTTAACTATGTACCATGCTGTGGTTTTTTCCTACTATAATCTATTTTCAACACAGTAGCCAAATGGATTACTTAAAATTTAAGTCAGATCATGGGGCGCCTGGGTGGCTCAGTTGGTTAAGCAACTGCCTTCGGCTCAGGTCATGATCCCGGAGTCCCGGGATCGAGTCCCGCGTCAGGCTCCCTGCTCAGCGGGGAGTCTGCTTCTCCCTCTGACCCTCCTCCCTCTAATGCTCTCTGTCTCTCATTCTCTCTCTCTCAAATAAATAAAAAATCTTTAAAAAAATAAAATAAAATAAAATTTAAGTCAGATCATACCACAGTCTCCCAAAAACCTTACAATAGTTTCCAACTTATTCAATGTGAGAATGCATCAAATTCTTATAATTGCCTCTAATGCCTTGAATGCTCATTCATACACACACACACCCATTGCCATGTCTTAATCTTTATCTCCTAATGACTTCCCCGGTATGAGTATTTTTAAGGGGCAAATCAGAAGTCTGAAAAATAAGAGTAATAATTTCAAAGCACATACATGACCATTTTGTTTAAATGAATAGATATTGGGTAAGCAGTTAGGAGAAAGAGATTATACAGAAAACATAAAAGCAAGAAATTTTATCAAATTTAGCAAGCACACTATGGTGGGCATGGCCAGCTGCACAATTTTTTCACCTATAACCTTGGGCAAGCTCTTCACCTTCTCAGAGCCTTGAATCTGTCCTCAGTATAAGTAGGGTAGTGACAAGGTAGTCCAGCTAGCATATATGGAGGTGTGCCCCACTATGTGGACTGAAAATATTAAAACCTAGGCTACTCAAATTGGAAGTTCTGGCTAATGGCTCAATATGGGAAAAAAAAAAAACATAAAGGCAAAGGCTTCATGATGACAGAGACTTTCTTGGGCAGTATACTGCCTGAAACCTATTCCTTTTGTGCCAAAATTTAGGGTTGTATAAAAACATATATTTCCCTTACCACATAACATAGAACAAGTCAACACTTTTTTTTTTTGAAATCTACTCTGAGAAAGCAGTGAGAAAAATAGTTAAGGGGGTAGAAGACTATGAAAATAAACCTCCTGTCTCAAGAATTTTATAATTTTGAAGATAAAACAGATATTTATGTAATAAAGATTATATGAGAGATACAGAAAAACAGATAAAGGAAAAATAATGGTAAGCTCCAGGAAGGAAAATGTTATGAACTCAGGTAAAAATCAAAAAATAAATAAATACTTATATAAATAAACTATAAATATAAATAATGAAGCTGAAATACTTAAACTGAAAGAGAAAAGCTGGGGTTTGGGGACTAGTAAAAACTAAACTGTTCCTAGAAGGACTTTAAAATTAGATCATTATGTGAATGGGCATGGGAGCTGGTGAAGAGAGAGAATATTGGGGAAGGGATGGCATGTGGTTTATTGGAAGAGGCTAGAGATAAGACTGACATACAAATTAAACTAATAATACTGCTTTTGTCACTATGGTGGGTGTCAGTGACAAAACATCATCTGTTAAAATAATAAAACATACTCATTTCTAGAAATACCAGTCTGGGAAGCTCCAAGAAACATTTTTCAATTAAATGCACTGTAAGTTGCAAGATCAAACATCTATTGATTAAAATAAGCAAGAAATAATACATTATATGTTAAAAAAAAAAAAGAAGAAGAGAGTAGGAAGGGTAAAATGAAAGGTGGGAAATCAGAGGGGGAGATGAACCATGACAGACTATGGACTCTGAGAAACAAACTGAGGGTTTTAGAGGGGAGGGGGTGGGAGGATGGGTTAGCCTGGTGATGGATATTAAAGAGGGCATGTATTGAATGGAGCACTGGGTGTTATACGCAAACAATGAATCATGGAACACTACATCAAAAACTAACGATGTAATGTATGGTAATTAACATAACATAATAAAATTTTTTTAAAAAGCAAGGGTTTTCACCTACCAAAAATAAATAAATAAATAAATAAATAAATAAAATAAGCAAGAAAAAGGAAGCATTCTAAAAATCTTTCAAGGGGAGATGATTAACCTAATCAGAATTCCATCATAATCAATAAATACTTATTGTGTACCTATTTTCTATGTGCTGAAAATTTAAAGATGACAAAAATAGTTTTTGCTTAAAATTCTCTGCAGCCTTTAGAAAGACTAACTAGCTCTGTGTGTGTGTGTGTGTGTGTGTGTGTGTGTGTGTGTGTGTTACTCAAACATTATATTTATTATATTGGTTTTGGGAAACAATATATACATTTATATGTAAAAATAGAAAAGAGTCTAAAGGACTTGCATCAATCTTGAAACAATGGTTACCTATGGGAAATGTGGAAAAGTTTGCTAATTGTCCTTAAATATCTATTGTCTTCTTTCTTAGTAGTACAATTCCTGAGTTATAGCCAGACACAGACTGGTCACAGTATACATTTCCTGGCTGTTCTCCTTAGCTAGTGTGATCATGTGACTAAGTTCTAACCAATGAAAATTAAATAAAAGTATAATATGAAACTTTTGGAAAATGTTGAAGGGAAGATTCTTGTTATTCTGATCCTCTTCATTCCTCCTCTTACTAAAATGTCAGTAGAATGGTTGGAGCTCAAACAACCAACTTAAATCATGAGTTGAAAGCTATGTACTGAGAAGAGCAGAGCAATAAGAGAAAAGGAGTCTAATTCCTAACACTGGAAGCTTTATCAGCCTGGGTCTGGTAACTATGGAACTTTTATGTTGTTGTTTCCCCCAGTGATATTGTGGGTATTTCTTCTACTTATAAGAAGAAAATAGGCAGTTTTACATATTTTGACCCTTTCAAAACTAGAATGTATTTGTAATATTGCTTTTACAATTTCATGTTCAAATTTACTTTTTTTCTTAGTTTTGCTTTCTTATTTTTTTGTTGATGGCAAACTTCTTAGCCAGTGCCTTAGTATATATGTTTTTCTGTTATGTTTTGTTTTTATATTGGGCCATCTTTCATGTTGAGCTAAATGGACTCATATGGTTTAACTTATCTGACAAATTCACACATTTCACTGGAAATCTAGCTAGAAAATTCCTTTTCCCACCTTTTAATAGCTAAAACTTGGAAAATGTTTAACTTTATAAGTAGTTGACAACAATACTCACTAACTTCTGATATTTGAGACTTGCCAAGACATTCTTCTTCTTATGTGTCTACTGAGTTTGGAAGACATTTTTACAAACTATGCTATTATAAAACTTTTGGGAATTTTTGAGACTTCTCTTCACTTTTTCAATTAAGCATAAGCATCTATCCTCTCTTTTTAAAGTTTCAGGTGATATGACAAAGTAACTATAACAACAGAGGAAAATTTAATACATTATTCTAAATTAAGAAAGGTGCCTCCCATAAACCAGAAATTGTTAGATTTCAGAAAAGTGCAGTCCTAAGAAATTTTGGCTTTCTCAGGTACCCTGAAAAAATTCTATTAATTCCCCTAATTTGGAAGAGTACACATGTAAATAAGAGCAAACCGTGAGCTCAGCAGAAAGCATAACATCTGATTATCCACTTGATGTTGAGGCTCAGTAGCACTACTCTTATCCTCTGCCTGGCTTCTTGGTCTCCAGCAGGCAAGTTAGTGCAAGTTCAACATGGTGGTCCAGGGTTCCAAGCACAGCAAGATAAAGGACACGCTCCATTGTGCTAACCTTTCAAGGCTCTACTTGTATCACAATGCTTCTCTCCCACTGAGTGAAGCATCACTGGCTAATCCCAGATTAAAAGGATAGAGAAGTAGACTTGACCACCTCAGGGGAAGAGCTGTATGGAAATGGGAAGAACTTTGTAGTTGCTTTTTGTAATCTACCATGCTGATCAGTTAGGCTAATAACATCAAGAAAAAGTGGAGGATTATAAGCTGAAATACTTAACAGAGAACAGGTAAAGATAAATGAGTAAAACTGGATATAAGTATGTATGCATAAACTGTGTTACATGGTGAGAGCTCAAGTAAATTAGAGATTTCCTGAGCTTTCTAAAGGGGCAGCTTCCTCTCAGATCCATGAAAATGTATTGCTACATACTCTAATTTTCACAAGAAACCAAGAAACATAAGTTTGGATTCTTATATAGAACCTGCTAATTTTTTTAAAAAAAGATTTTTATTTATTTGGGAGAGAGAGAGAGCATGAGTGGAGAGGAGGGGCAGAAGAAGAAGCAGACTCCCCACTAAGTAGGGAGACCAATGTGGGGCTCAATCCCAGGACCCTGGGATCATGACCTGAGCCAAAGGCAGATGCTTAACCAACTGAGCCACCCAAATTGATAATTGTGAATTGTAGCTAAAATATTTAAAATTTTTTTAAATCTGTATAATTTTAATACAATATAAATAACATGTAATTAATAAAGTTTACTTAGATAAATTTGTTTCCTACAGATAGTGAAGGCTCATAGGCAAATTATAAAGTATGATAATATATTAGGTACTCTCTAAAACTTCAAATTTCTACAGAAAATAAATAATACCTGAAAAATTGCCTGTTCAAAACACAATGAAATTAAATGAATAACAGAATTTTAAGCAACTACAAAGACAAAATTTGAAACCACTTGGAAATTAAAAACAGTGAACAAAAATAAAAAAGAACAAACTCTCCTAAACTACTTTTAGAGCAAAGAAGAAATAAAAACTAAAAGTATATTGTATTTAGAAAATAAAGAACCTCAAGTAAATTGTTCTCAAAACTTTACTTAAATAAATGTTAGTTTTTAAACTTTATGTGATTATTATATTAAAATAAGGAACCATGCATCCAACTCAATAAATAAAATAATAAAATCTAATGAAACTATTAAAGTTTAAATTAAAATAAAGTAAAAATTCATATTTTAAAATTCATAAATTCATAGAACTGGTTAAAGGGAAAAAATCTCAGTTCTTTGAAAAGACCTAAACAAAAATGAACTTCAGGAAGTCTGGTTTAATAGAATGGGATGCATGAATAGATAATATTAAAAAGAGAAAGGGTATACACCTCAAGTAGGGAAAATATTCACAAGTTTAAATAGATAATAAGTATACCTCTATAATAATTAATTTGAAAAATCTTAAGAAATGAATTATTTAGTTAGTTGAGAGAGAGAGAGAATGAGAGAGAGAGAGAGAGCACAAGAGGGGGGAAGAAATGAATCATTGTCAAGGAAAACATCCCATCATTAAAACTGACTCAAGAAAAACAATTCTAATTGTATTTCAAACATGCCAAAATGTATATTGTTTATAAATAAATTACTAAAAGTTATTACCTATTTTCTTCATTCCTTTCAGGAAAAAAATAGGACAAATGATTAAAACATTTCATAAAAGTTATTCAGTTACTTTTATAAAGCTAGAATATCCCCCAACAAAATCTAACAACGATGCCACACACAAAAAGAAAACAATATCTGCGGCCTGTGGGTGGCTCAGTTGGTTAAGTGCCTACTCTTGGTTTCAGCTCAGGTCATGATCTCGTGGGTCCTGAGACTGAGCCCTGCATGGAGCTCCGCACTCAGTGGGGAGTCTGCTTGAGGATTCTCTCCCTCTATCCCTCACCCCTGAGTGCATGCTATCTCTCTCTCTCTCACCCTCAAACAAATAAATAAATATTTTTTAAAAATCCAGTATCACTTATGAATATGGATATATCCCCAAATCCTAAAATATATCCTTTCAAACTTGACCCATCAGCATATTAAAATATAATCAAGTGTTACAAAATAGGCTTTATTTCAGAAATAGAATTATTTAACATGAAGAAACTATATTGCTCTTAAGTTTTGGAAAAAGGGTAAAATGCATACAATTATTATAAAAAATGACTAAAAGTAAGTGTCATTTGAGATCGAGTTGGGAAAGAGTAACAGTGGCCGCATGCATTTGAGCCTTCCCATGCCTCAACTCCTGAATTATGAAATCATCTAGAGATACAAATAAAATCACATCTGACCACAGAAAATCTCACACAGAGATAACTACATTCTTCAAATTATCTATAAGTAGAGCTATAATTATATCAAATCCTGACAGAGATAACACTGGAGTCCCAGCTAAGGTTGCAAATCTATGGGTGGGATGAGAAGAAACACGTAAATGAGCTCATAAGAAAGAAGAAAGCAGAGAAAATGCATGAAGCAGAGCTAAAATAGCCCTCAGAAAGAGAAAGTTTAATACCAAGGGTTAATGCATGGAACATAAACCTGGAACTTAGTAAACCACAACACTGCCTATGGGGAAGTGACTAAAAGGTAAGTGTGTCAGGGTAATACCCTCAGGGAAGCATTACTTCTGGAGGAGAAGGGAAAATAGAGACGATGCTCCTTGGAGATGTTTTAATGAAGGTAAAGTGAGGGCAGTAAATGAGGAAAATTAAGAATCCTGTAGACACTAAACAGAAACAACACATACCAACTCCCTGAAGAACATCCTCCATTGAAGAAACCAAATGTTAATACACTGACAGAAGGAAGTTCTATTGAAACAGGAACCTTGTCTACAAATTATCCAGAAATTGAAAAATAACTGGAGAAATTTCATTCAAAACTACTCTCAAAAGAAGAGAAAGTATGACTCATATATTTTGGTTTATCGAAGTTCTTCTCATATAGACAACTACAAAGAAAAATAAAATTGTGACATTAAACTCCAAATGAAATTAAATGTCTCAAACAATCATTTGAAGTTTGTTTTTAAAGAAAAATAAACATAATCAGAAATTCAAAAACTAACCATCGAGATGGCCAAAATGACAAAGAAATGCAACAACCTCAGAGTATATATTTAAAAACAATATAAAAGACAAAAATCACAAGACATAAATTACAATTTACTCAAAGGAGAATAGATTAAATGACACTGAAGCAAAACACATAAAAGAAGAGAATGAAAATGAAATAACTAAAGAAGTTCAGAGTGATAGGATCAAGTAAAAAAAAATAGGCAAAGAGAATATACATATATATTTGAAGTTCCTGAAGAAGAAAAACAACAAAATGAAACAATATTTAAAGGTATATTCTAAGGAAACTTTCTGGGGGAGGGGAGGAAAAAAAAAGAAAGAAAATTTAAATATACTCCTCCTAGAAAAGCTGATCCAGGACAGTAGACTCTGAGATATATCTTAGTAACATTATTAGACTTAAAAGACAAAGAAAAAATTCTCAAGGCAAAAAAACCCAAATTACTTTAAATGGCAAAGAAATTAAACTACTATCAGATTTCTCAGGAGCAACACACAAAGCAGGCCAACACCAGAGAATCACTTCCAAGAACTTCAAAAAAGAAAGGGTAAGCCAAGGATTTTATGTCCATCCAAGCTTCCCTTCATGACTATGGGGAAAAAAAACAACAACAGTAAAAACAACAAAACATTTTTAAATATATAAGCACTAAGAAAAAAGTGGACACTTGAGCCTCTCTTGATGAAACTGCTGGACTATGAGCTTCATTCAACCAAGAAATAACAGAAGACTAGTAGGGATCATTTGATATATTTAATTGTAGAATTGTTACTAAGACAACGTTAGAAACATGGGTTATGGGCACCTGGGTGGCTCAGTCAGTTAAGCATCTGCCTTCGGTTCAGGTCATGATCCCGGAGTGGGATCAAGCCCCACATTGGGCTCCTTGCTCAGTGGGAGCCTGCTTCTTCTTCTGCCTGCCGCTCCCCCTGCTGTGCTCTCTCTCTCTCTCTGACAAATAAATAAATAAAATCTTAAAAAAAAAGAAACATGGGTTAAATAATAATATGAAATCATCATAGGTTCTCAAAATGAAATGATGGAATTAAATAATGGGAGGAAAAGAGGGAAGTAAGGGAGAAGTAGAATATCATTATTAACTATAGTGAAGGCAGTAAGTGAAAGTTCACAGGTTTCATTTAAAACTGAAAAATCAAAGACTCAAAGGTTAAAGGGGGAAAAGTGGGCATAAAGACACTATAAAAGGTACAAATATGAAGTTAATTATTATAACAAAAGTACAAACCTTTCTAAAACCAAAAGAAGGAAAGTGGCAAAAATACACCACATAGAAAACACAGTAAATACAACAAAATTCACACAATAATAAATACCATGTATGTAAATAATAATAACAATAAACAAACATATCTGTATACTTATCAAACACAACATTCTGATAATGTATCTTCTCAAGAACATGTGAACATTGACAAAAATCAATCATAGAAAAAAAATACCATAAAAAAGAAAAAAGAAACACCATTAAGTTCCATTCAGAGGATACATTACAAATAAATTTCTCTGATCAAAATACAACAAAACAAGAAAAAAAGAAAAGGCTTTCCACCTGAAATAAAGGCTTCTATTAAATGACTCTTGGAAGAAAGGAGAAATACAAACATGAATTACAGAACTTTCTTAAAGTAGTGGTAATGAAAACATTATGTATTCAAGTCTATAAAGAATATTTAAGGAGTGATCTATAGTCTTAAAAATCCACATCAATAAAAATGAAAGAATTTAAATAAACATATTTAATTCCATCTCCAAAAGCTAGAACAAGTACAACAACTTTTAACAGAAGAAGATATAAAGAAGATAATAACAGAAGTAAAAGGAGAAAGTAATAAGGTAAATAACAAAAAAAATAGTAGATTAAATTAATAAATCCTGATTCTTAGAAAATAGCAATCAAAAACAAATCATGAAATCATTAGCTATTCCAATCAAGTAAAAAGTAGAGAATTTAGATCAATTTCCACAAAAAAAAAAAAAGTTATGAAGGAACTACCCTACCACATGATAGGATGAATAACCAGGCCTGGAATATTTCACAGGTGAACTAATCCATCCTTTAGAGAACAGATCGTTCCAGTGTGATTCCAACAGATGTTGGTGAGGATGTGGAGAAAGGAGAACACTCTTACACTGTTGGTGGGAAAGCAAACTGGTGCAGCCACTCTGGAAAACAGTATGGAGGTTCCTCAAAGAATTAAAAACAGAACTACCCTACAACCCAGTAATTGCACTTCTAGATTTTTGTCCAAAGGATACAAAAATAGTGATTCAAAGGGGCACCTGCACCCCAATGTTTATAGCAGCAATGTCCATAATAGCCAAAATATGGAAAGATCCCAGATGTCCATCAACAGATGAATGGATAAAAATGTGGTATACATATATACAATGGAATATTACTTAGCCATCAACAAGAATTGAAATCTTGCCATTTACAATGACGTGGCTGGAACTAGAGGGTATTATGCTAAGCAAAATAAGTCAGTCAGAGAAAGACAAATACCATATGATTTCATTCATATGTGGAATTTAAGAAACAAAACAGATGAACGTGGGGAAGGGAAGCAAAAATAAAATAGGATAAAAACAAAGAGGGAGGCAAACCATAAGAGACTCTTAACTATAGGAAACAAACTGATGGTGGCTGGAGGAGAAGTGTGTGGGCAGATGGGGTAATAGGATGATAGACATTAAGGAGGGTACTTGATATAATGAGCCATAGGTGCTATATGCAACTGATGAATCACTGAATTCTACCCCTGAAACTAATAATACACTGTATGTTAACTAAATTGGATTTAAATAAAAATTTTTTTAAAAAAGAAAATAAAAGAGGGGCGCCTGAGTGGCTCAGTCATTAAGCGTCTTCCTTCAGCTCAGGTCATGATCCCAGGGTCCTGGGATCGAGCCCCGCATCGGGCTCCCTGCCCAGAGGGGAGCCTGCTTCTCCCTCTCCCACTCCCCCTGCTTGTGTCCCCTCTCTTGCTGTCTCTCTCTCTCTGTCAAATAAATAAATAAAATCTTTAAAAAAAGAAAAGAGACCCAACAATATAATGCAAGACAAGATCCTGGACTAAATTGTTAGGACAAGTCAGTTTTGAAACAAATGACAAAGTTGTAATATAGACTGCAGATTAAACTCTGGTATCAATATTACATTTCCTGAGTTTGATAATGGTAGTGTGGTTCTGTATTTTTAAATAACATTGAAATATTAAGAGATAAAGTGACATGATATATGCAACCTATTTTCAAGTGGTTCAAAAAATAAATAGTATGTATATTTCTATATCTGTATATATATAAATTGTGTGTGTGTATGTAAGTGTATGAATTAGGCATATGCTGAAGGAGTCATATCATATTAAGTGAGAAATTAAGGATTCTTCTAAAGCAATACTGAGGTAGCGGGCTAATTATTTTGGGAGGAAAGAGTACTTATGTTCACATAACATTGAATCTTGAGATAACCTGAGTGGGTCAGAATCCTGGATCTAAGTGGTATGAACTTGGTCAAGTTACTTACTCTGTCTGTGTCTCAATTTTCTTATCTATAGAATGGGGATAATAACAGTATTTACCTCACAGGGTATTTGTGAAGATAGATTGAATTAATCATTGAAAAGTAGTGTGTAGTAGGCATACTAAATATTAAATAGTAGTGGTACTAGTAAGTAAACTCTCCTTAGTACTTATCTTAATTGTATTATAAATTGCCTTATCATGTGCTAAGCTATAATCAAATTAATACCATTCTTTTGATGAGCTCACAAATACTGTGTATAAAAGTGTAAAAGTAAATATATGAAAATGTTACAGAAGTTACAAGAGTGGTTGTCATTGGATTTAAATGTCTTCTTTATAACTTTTTGATCTTCTAAAATCTTCTAGAATTGTTAAGTAGGATCTTAATTTCAGAATAAAAGTCAGTTTAACAAGAATTTCATTGGCCTACCTGGAGATTTATTCATTTCCAGTGGTATATTTGAAAACTAATAGATTTTTGTTATGTGTTTGTATTTGAAACTGAAATACTCATCTATAACAGTGACATATTAAAATACATCTATGTTTCTTTTCAAAGAAATACATAAAATCTTGACACTGACAAAATAAATAATTTATGATTAATTTGATAATTTGGTTATTTTTCTTTTCCCAAGTACTTATGTTTTGGTTTCTCTTATGAATAGTAATAACTTATATACTGTATTTACCTGGAAAGGTCTGTTGAAATTTAAAGTCTCTAGACTTAAAGTCTTTAGAATGAAAACATTTATATTCCTATATTAGCAAACATACAATAATTATATAATAAGGTCTCAATAAATAATTTTAGCTCTAAGATTTCAGAGTTAGAAGGGCTCTTATATTACCAATTACAATCCATTTATTGTACAGATGAGTGACCTTAAAATGATGAAAGTTTGGCCACTTGCCCAAAGTCATGTCATATATTATTAATTGAAGATGAAAGACTTAACTACATTCTTCTTTCTTTCCATCATACTTCTTTTCTTCCTCCTTTAACATTTCTTCAATGTCTACTTTCTCCCAAGCAAACCTAGAATTTTTACACTAAAACATTATTTGAAGACCAAAGAATAAAAAGTAGTATTTAAAGAAACTGTAAAGAAATTTTAAAATCTGTGAATGGTCCGTTCTTGTGAAGAGCAAGAGAAGAAAATGTATGGTTTAAAAAGTTGAATAGGCAGAGGTAGACCTAATACTTGCTAAATATGTGCCAAAATTCTTCAATAACTTTTTTCCTTCCACTTTGTGCAAAAAATCTTTGAAGTGGGAAAGACAAGGGGGAGAAACCTTAAGGGAATTGAAGCTCATGGTAGGTACTTTTAATGAATTCAAATTTCGAGGTCCAAATGAATGATATCCTAGGGGAAGAATGCACTTTCTGAGGTGACATATGAGATACCATGGATAATATGTACAAAACATGAAAAAGGGGAATGTTATACAGTTGGATATTAGCATATTCAAAATTAGAAAAAACATTCATTCTGCTTGAACAGTGACTTTTATTCTCTGATAAAATTATAGGATGGATTATTAATCTGATGCATTACAGGTGATAAAACAAACAAGCAGTTCATTTCTTTTTTGATAGCATGAGCTGGTTACACATATATTTTGAGTTCAATAATGCCTTTTACAAAGTACTTAAAAACTATATAGAATAGCCTGGTTGGATGACACTATAATAAAGGATACCCATGGGTGATTAAAAAAAAAAAACAAACATATCTAGATTGTTAACTAATGAACTACCATCAAAATGGGGAGAACTTTAGAGGCAAGCTGCAATGCTTTTCATCAATATTTGACTAGTAATGTGAGTGAAGAATTAAAAGCCTGCTTCTCAAACTTCCAAATGAGTCAAGGCTAGCAAAAAAAGTTGATATGATGATTGATAGGTAACAATTCAAAATATATCAGATAGATGTGAAAGACCAAAGAACCAAAGAATGAAACTGATGAGAGATAAATATAAAATCTAACATTTTGCTTCAAAAATCAATTGCATAGGACTTAAGAGAACCTCTAGACTGATAGTGTTTCATTTAAAAATATATTTTGGGGGGAGGGATTCAAAAATATGTTTTAAATATATTCTACCTTAAGTTTAGTATAAGGCAATGTTGTAATTGCACCTTGTAAAGATGATTCAAGCTTCAATTTCATTTTCAAAAACTATGTTATTCATATCAGTTGAGGAAAAATTGATGAATTAGACTCTGTTTGAAAGAAGATGACCAGTATTTTGAGGGATATGGAAATCATATCTTGAGAAGAGTGATTGTATAAGCAAATTACTTTTAGTGTTAAAATAGCATTTCCAATTGGGGAATAAAGTAATATTCTTCAAGTATTTGAAACATTAGGTAGATTATTCAGATTTATAATGTGATGTATAGATGACAGCACAAAGACACCTAATAGAAGGTATACAGGAAAGCAAGTATCTGTTCATATATACTCAAAGCTTTATATTAATTAGAATATTTCAAATGTAAATTGTTCATCTTGAAAAGATGCAATTGAACTTGTAATAAAATTACATAAAATAATGTACGTGGAACATGTAACATGGCACTAAATATATAGTAAGTATTAAATAAACGTGTGACTATTAGCATTATTAATACAATGTCCTTAGCATTATATTCAAGCATAAATTAAATGATTATTTGTGAGATATGATCATTTATTTCAGATTAAATTTAGAACAATATTTTTTTTAACCTCTCTAAGTTTGTTTCTAAGTAAGATTCAGTTATTGTATGGCTTGTTAGCCACGTCCCCTGATAATATAAATCCATCTCCTTTTCATGATTTGAGAGAATGCAAGTCTTTTGTCTCCTTTCAAGGAAAATGTTATGACTGTATAATTAGAATAGTTTTGAAAAAGATTATTTATATTCCAGTTTTAGTTCTAGTTCTTCAAAATTCAAATAATCACTTCTTCATTAAACATTTGGCATATATTTTGTAATATATTGACCTACTGTAGTAGACATGATTACTTTAGCTAATGGCAAATAGCATAAATATAAGCATATCAATAAACTAGGAACCTTATTTTAATTATTGAAGTAATTATTCATTAAGATATAAATCTTTTATCAGTGTATGAGACTTAGTAAATTTTTATATTACCATTTTCTTTTTATTCTGTAAAAATCTCTCTGTCAGAAATGCTGAAGAATAGAAGAGACTTATAAGAATTAAATAATGAGAACCCAGTGAATGTTCCATCTTTATTTATTCATATATGAAGCAAATTTTTATTGATCATGAATCTATGAGAGACAAATGTGGTAGATACCAAGAATATGTCAAATTAAAAGAAAAAAGTCATAATCTTTACCTTCATGGAGCTTGTAGTCTCATAGAAAACCCAGACATTATTCAAAGAATCACACAAATATTTATAAAATGACAACTGCTACAACTACTAGAGAAGTGAGGGATATAGAGCTCTGATAGTATAAATAACAAGAATTATTATTCTAATCAAAGGGGGGTCATGGATACCTATCCTGAGGAAGTGATAATTGAGCTGATTTATGAAAATGAACAAGAATTTACTTGAAGAACTTTCAGGAAGACCAATCCACTCGGTGGGAATAGCATGTACAAAGACCATGCATCAGGAAGAAGTTCTGGAAAAGAAAATGCCCAGCATGTATATGTTGAGGTCAGCTGAGGATAGTCTATCTAAAGATGGATAGGCTATGTTAAAGAGTTTAATCTTTTTCCTAAGAGCAATGCAAATCCATTGAGAACCTTTAAACTGTGACAGGGGACAGGATTAGATTTGCTCTCCAGAAAAATTATTTTGACTGCAATAGGGAGATTAAGAGAAGAAAAATGGTAGAGTTTAGGTAGACTCACAATGAGCCCGTAAAAGCAATGGTGAGAGCTGGAAATAGTAGAGAAGTGAATGGATATTAGGATTCCCAGGTGGTAGAATCAACAGTGACAGACAGGATAAGAGGCATAAGATTGAAAAGATAATGAGACCATCAAGATTTAAGGCTTATGTGAAAAGATATTCATTGAAGCAGGAGACTTTGGTGGAGGATTGGTTAGAGTCAAACACATGAATATGGTCTTGGCCATGGTAAATCTGAGGTATTTTTGAGACGTCTGATAGAAATGTAGTTACATAAATCAGTGTGGACTCCAGAGCTCAGATACATATCTAGAAATATAAATTTGTAAATCTAATGCATGAATGGGGACAATGGAAGTAATGGATATAAATGGGGTTGCCTTGGCAGAGATCTCGAATGATAAAAGTCTGTAAGGCCCAAGTCCAGAGTATTGCCAACATGAGCTTGGTAAAAGAACTGAAAAAGAAGCTTATATCATGTCATGAAATCCAATGAAAAGAGTGTTTATGATGGACAGAGCAGTCATCACTGTCAAATGTCAAGAAACCTAAACAGATGAGCACTAAGTTGTGTCCACTTGACTCAGCAATGCAAAAATTAAGAAGTGCTGTGTCCATTGAGTAATAGAGTACTTAACAATATAGGTACAAAAGAATCTTCCCAGGCTTACTAGGAGGTTTGGAAATAGAGACAAATCTTTAGAGAAAATTGTGAAAAAGGGGGAGAGAAAGGGTAATAACAGATTCAGAAGTTATGGAAAAAAGGACAGGCTTTTCTGTTTTTGTTTTTATTTTAATCAAAGGAGTTACAAATCTTTTCATGGGAAATTTACAGTTGACAGGATGATGTTTAATACATAAAAGATAAGAGTTTAAACAATTGAAAGAGGGGATTGGTTGATAAGTTCACTGATGGAGGGTTGGTTTTAGGAAGGAAGACAGCTCTCCATTGTAAACAGAGGTTAAATAGAATAGGTTGGGTGTGAGATATAGGTTGAGAGATAGAAATAAGCCTGAATTTTAATCTGATATCTTCTATGTTCCTTATAAAATAGCAGCGAAGGTCATCTTCCAAGAGTTGGGGCAGGGAGTACTGAGAAGATTAAATGTTTCATGAGGGTAAAGATTTGAGAAGTAGAAACTGGACAAGTGAATTGACATGTATGTGTAAATAGATAAATGATAAGGAAGGAAGGAAGGAAAGGGAAGAAGGAAAGAAAGAGAAAGAAAGAAAGAAAGAAAGAAAGAAAGAAAGAAAGAAAGAAAGA